>NC_133484.1:16475781-16481522 GCF_025370935.1 Choristoneura fumiferana
GCCGTGGTGGCCTAGTGGAAAAGCCCGTGGTGGCCAGTGGAAAAGCCGTGGTGGCCTAGTGGAAAAGCCGTGGTGGCCTCGTGGAAAAGCCGTGGTGGCCTAGTGGAAAAGCCGTGGTGGCCTAGTGGAAAAGCCGTGGTGACCTAGTGGAAAAGCCGTGGTGGCCTAGTGGTTTGACTATCGCCTCTCAAGCAGAGGATCATGGGTTCAAACCCCGGCTCGCAACACTGAGTTTTCGAAATTCATGTGCGGAATTACATTTGAAATTTGCCACGAGCTTTGCGGTGAAGGAAAAAAATCGTGAGGAAACCTACCTGCGGAAGCAATTCAATGGGCGTGTGAAGTTCCCAATTCGCACTGTGCCGCGTGGGAACTATGGCCTCAAGCCCTCTTTTGTTCTGATGAGGAGGCATGTGCCCAGCAGTAGACGTATATAGGCTGGGATGATGAATATTGTCACCATCATATCTGCAGCCGTAGTACATCCACTGTGGACATAGGCCTCCCCATAAACCTTGAGTTGCTTCGGTTGGAAGGCGGCCTGTATCCTCCGTGTTATCTTAAGATCTCATCGACGTCTGAACTCAAGTAAACAATTCATGTTTTATTATCTCAAGAAAAAACTCTGACATCCTGACATCCAACTTTTCGTATCACTATTTACCAACGACAACGCGCAATTTTCTACATACACTGCGTGTGTTGCAAATTAACTGCTGAGGGTCAAGTGTATCGATGCCGCAATGGATCGAGAAATCGCTCGCCGTGCCGACTGTCGTATAATCTTGGTCAGTTGTTAAGGCTCGCCTGAATAAAATATTACGTGTAGGATACATTAGGGTGCTTTGAAAAGAAAACGAAATTACGACCACAGGCCGCAAAGCTGGTGTAATGGGCTAAGCCTGTATGATGGCGATGGACACACTAGGAAAACAGAGGGCATGTCACCCTTATTTATCTTGTTAAGTATTCCGCCCACTACACCACATGTATATTTACTATATAACCATCGCCGTTTCAACACATGCAAAAATGCACATTATTCACTAGGCTTAAAAGATAGTCATTTAATAAATATAGTGCTTTTCTTAAAAGTCGAAAAAAGAAATATTAAACAAACGAAACTCTTATTGACAAATGTGATTCGTATTAATATTAACAGAACAGCCGGGCGACTGCTTTATCAGTTATTTGTCGATGTATTTTTCTAGCCAAAATATTTACAGCTATTGCAGCCACAGCAGCAATAGCTGGTGGTTTGCAGGTGGTAGGACCTTGTGCAAGGTCCGCCCGGATCGCTACCACCATCTTGCTCGCTAATCCTGCCGTGAAGCAGCAGTGCTTGCACTGTTGTGTTTCGGTGTGGAGAGTAAGACAGCCGGTGAAATTACTGGCACTTGAGGTATCCCATCTTAGGCCTCTAGGTTGGCAACGCATCTGCAATCCCCCTGGTATTGCAGGTGTCTATGGGCGGTGGTGATCTCTTACCATCAGGAGACCCACTTGCTTGTTTGCCATCCAGTCAAATAAAAAAAAAAAAGATAAAAATACTGTCGTACAAGAACAATCAAAATTAAGTTTAAACTTTGCTGGAGAATTTCGCTCCCTATAATAAAGTTCTATACATACATTTCAGAATTATTTACAAAGCTAGATACTCATTAAGATCTCGATATTGAATTTTTGATGTTTGTGATTCTACGAGTATAAAGAGCAAACGCGCGGTGACAAAATACTTATGGGAAATTTCGATTCTATGATTAAACCACTGTTAGTATGTTTATCTTCTTAGACATCAAAGCGTATGTCCATCATACGTGAAAAAGCTCGAAGAAAGTTCCCTGGAGCGATATAATTTCCAAAACAAACATCGGCCTCTTGGGTATACATGTTAAAAGGGAAAATATGTCATATGCCACAAAAGGTTACGTTATTATCCCAAAGCTTTGTGTCTGGAGATAAAATATACATATAAATATCGTCCCAAGATTTTCGCAGAACTATTAAATAACCATTGAATATTGCTTTGTGAGCGTGCGGAATGATTTTATTTATAGCCAACTGCTTTGTTTGAAATGAGTTCACTTTGCTTTAATGCTTATATTATTTTTCGTCTTGTTTTTTGTAGGGTTCACACGAGCGTTTTTCATTATTGAGGAGATACGTAGAAAGATTCACCAATTCGCCAAGCGCATTAGCTCGTTGAAGTGGCAATATGCAGGCCATTATATAGCATGCAGAATAGATGACTGTTGGGGCCGAAAATTTCTCGAATGGAGAGGATGACTGGTTCCCGCGGGTTCACGGTGAATGTAGACTGCTTCCAACCGAAGTAACTGGAGGTTTCTGGGTAGGTCTATGTCTAACATGTGGCTGATATGATGATGATGATGATGATGGCTAGGAGACAGCGGTTCTTTCTATTGCCAACTGCGAACTCCGAACCAAGTGGAAACCACCACACTATTTTCCGAAGAAAGTTATCCATCATGAAATAACGTTTTAAACTTTCGTGATCTTCACTAATAGTCAAATTACCACAAACGGGACTTATCACGCTAAAACACACGAGTAATATTTACCCTGACGTTTTTACCACATTGCAGTGGCCGTGGGCACCAGTAGACTGAAGTGTACAGTGCCAAGTCTGCCTAGCAGCGCGAGTCCTTCAAACTACCCGCACTTGATCACAAAAAGTATCGGCACTCGTATCTCGAACTACCCGCACTTGGTCATTTTTATTTGTCCCGTTGTCTGTCTGTCTGTAATCAAATCTTGCAAGTTAAATTTGACTGCCTTACAGTAGTTGGATTGACTTGAAATTTGGTATGTTACTTATGTAAATTGCGTGACAATACAATAATATGGCAGTGACATCCTATAGTCCGGCCAGGATCGTCTCCACAGGACGGAACTCCTCAACAGTTAATGGCATCGACTTGAAATTTGGTATGCAAATGTAGTTTGGGCGACAATACAAAATACAGTCAACAAAAAGTACAGTCAGCAAAAAAAGCTTGTAGTTATTAAAAATGAAATGTTTACCAAAAACTTTTTTCTTGTTTGTCATTAACGTGATAAGTCCCGTTTGTGGTATTTTGACTATAAGTCATTCTGAAGTTTTGCAACCAATCTTCAACCAACGACCACATCTACTTTATCGAGAGTGTAACTAGTTGGAAGAAGAGGCAAATAATGTTATCTCTCTAGGCTGGAAAGACTTCTGCAATCCTCTGGTAAAATATTAATATGGGCAGAATATGAATGCTCATCATTATCATCTGCCAAAAAAACTTCCACTTTTGAACAAGTTTTGTCTTCTTTTTTTAACTGTTAATTTCATGTGTTTTATGTATAGTTGCTAAATTATAAATAAACGTATTAACTTGTCTTTGTTGTTTTATGTGTATTTCATCATCAATAAAGCATGTATATTTTTATGTATGTTTATACAAAAGTTTGTAACGCAATTTTACGGGTAAATCCTTTCGCTAGAACACATCAATTCATCATTTTCTTTGTGACTTCATAACAATTAATGGCATACATCCATCACGCCGTGTGTATGTGGGTATTATTAAAAACACGACCGTTTGAGCGAGGCTAAGCAGAATAGGGTTCAGTAGTCATTCAAATAACAAGGAATTATCTGTAGTAATAATACGTATATTATTGATCCTGCTAATATTAAATTGAAGTCTGAAATTTTTTGATCTCGATTATGTTTTAAGGTAGATTTTTTATTTTATCTTATGGTCCAACATCCGATGTAAGATCGACCTTCGCCGATTTGTTAACCGGATACACATTAGTACCTGGGCGACCGAGCTTTGCTCGCGCTAAAACTCGATAATAAGCGTTTTCCCAGAGATAAAACCAACTAGATCGATTTGTCATCCCCGAAAACCCCCACATACTAAATTTCATCGAAATCGTTGGAGTCGTTTCCAAGATTCTGATTATATATATATCGTGATCGTTTAAAGGTATTAGATAGATATTTTATCAAATAGAACAAAACCAATTATTATGTGTTGTTGGTGTGGTGTTACATGTTGCATTATATTTTATACTCTCCATTGGCGTTTAGTTCGTTTGGCAAGCTCGTTAAATTTGAAAAGATAATTAGTTTTTACAATTTATTATATTCATGAACTTTTTTTGGCAACCTATATGGATTTTGTTCAGAAACTTAATTTACCTATTTAATATTTTATTTTTTCGGTTAGTAAGTCGGTGAAGGTCGATCTTACTTCGGATCCTCTAATAAATAATAATAATAATAAGCCTTTATTTCCTTAATTATACACTGTAAAAAAAACCTATATTCTAAATTATATTAATCTAGCTTTTGAGTCAAGGCTCCTTTCCGGGTATTGGCCTCCTCCAGTTGTCCCATGCTTTCCTGTCCTCTGCTTTCCTTGTCCAGTTTTTTCCAGCGACACTACGTATCGTCCACCCACCTCTCTCTAGGGCGCCCTCTACTTCTGTGGCTGCTCGGCCCCGCCCATTGTGTGGACCGGTCCAGCAGTGCTGAGCAGCTGTTCCGGGTGGCTCAAGATAGGGGAAGATTTTTGGAGCTAACGGCCAACCTCCGATAGTGGAGAGGCACTTTCAGAAGAAGAAGAACAAGAAGTTTTTTTTAACTAGAATTCTGTATTAATTTATTTCATGAACTTAAGTGACGAATTATAGGCTGAACTTAGGAAAATAAATCTTTGGTCTATGTATTGAAATTAAGTACAGGATTTGCTTAGATTGGGCCTGTAAATTGCCCTAAATTATGTTATTTTTTCAATCGAAGTATTGATAGTGTTACAGTCAAGTTCATAAACTTGTGAGCAAAAATTTGATCATAAATATCTGAACACGACCCTATTGTTAACGGCGTAGAAGCGTGTTCAGATATTTTTGATCAAATTTATGCTTATCAGTTTCTAAACTCGACTGTACCTAATATAATGACTTACCTTGTAGTATGGTTTTGCTTCTTCAGCAGTCGTAAAGACCTGGAACTTTACTAGAATAAGATACCTGAATGGCTTCGAGAGAAGTACGGCCGTGGCTTTGTTTTTTTTGCTTGACTCGGCGGGGCACTACCGTGCCTCAGATATCTTATCCTATAGGCCTTTTTTAATGCATATGTTTTTGAATTTATAGGCTACTAGCTTGTCTTATGCCTTCATGCAGCAGCCGTATTCTGATGAATCCGGACTAGATGTTTTAATGAAGAAGTATTACGAAAAGTAAAATGAAAAATTGTGTGAAATATTGTATGGAAAGTGTTATATTATTGCATGTCAATGTAGGTATACATTTAGATGCCTGCTACCTCCTATACTAACTTAGGCACTTGTCCCACCGCCGAAGACGAGCGAAAAGCGAGTCGAGCGAGTAACTACTCGTAGAAACGAGTGGGCGAGCAGCGAGAAGCGAGTGTAGTTTTGTCGCTCGGCTGTAAGCGAATGTTCGCGTGCGACAGGTGATTACTCGGCTCCACTCGTTCGAGCAGAGCGGCCGCCAAGCTAACATTCGCTGAGCTAGTTTTATAGTTTTATATGAATATATGAGTCTCTTTTACTCACGCAGGATCTTATATCTTTTGTTCGCTTCTTGAGCGAGAAAAGACGATTACCAGTCGTTTCTTTGCCGGCGGTGAGACAACTGCCTTAATCCCAGGCTACCTCTGTACTATTAGCTTATACGTTTGTCTTATCTGTCTCTGGATGTAGAAACTCTAT